>NC_057797.1:724531662-724532228 GCF_018294505.1 Triticum aestivum
CTTCGGCGCAGATGGCGGGAGGACGCAGCCACAGGTCCCTAGTGAACCCAGGAACAGGCCTGTGTGCTCGAACGCGAGCTAGTCTCGCGGCAGCGGCTAGTTCTCGGACACGGCGACGGGGCTACCTATGGGGGCAAGGTTCAAGGGGGAGAGAGGAGAATGCGGGGGCTCACAAGGAACAGAGAGAAGGCCCAAGGAGGCCGGCGATGGTCGGAGGGTGGCGGATCAACGACGACTGTGGCGTGCAGCGCCGGGAAAGAAGAGGCCAGGAGCGATGGCGTTGAGGCTCCCCCGTCCCGATCCAGGGGTGCTGGCGACATAGTCGAAGGCGAGGGCCCCCCCGGACATGCTTGAACGCCTCGGGGTGGCCAGTGGCTGCGGCAAATGGCGGGTGACGGCGACGGACGCGCTCGGATGAACGAGGTCGGAGAGGGAGAGGGGTGAGGAGAGGGCAGTGGGTGACGCCGGCGAGGTAATGTTGCGGGGGAGCACGGAGGCGCGACGGGGCAGCGACCGGCGACGTTGGGGGCGGTTCCCTCGATCTGGTTCGGGAGGAACAGAGGGAG